>NC_069073.1:43316199-43333699 GCF_025698485.1 Gossypium arboreum
CATATCTTTCCGGCTAAGTAATGGGAAACCTTTCTCCTCTTACATGAATCCAATTTTCATTTCATCCCGAAAAGCCATCTTTTCTCAACAATGTCTTTGTCATTTGATCCAATAGTCTTCCGTTAGATAGGAACAGATTTGATAAATATCGATAACTCTTGATGGAGTATTAGAACGGAAAAATCCATTAGATAATGAACTATTGGTTCTAAGCCATCTCTGGCGATGAATCAATAATTCAAGTGCTTTTCTTGCGTATTCTTGATAAACCAGCGTTTATATATAGATGTAGGAGGATCTGTTTGGGAAGTAAGAAGCCCTTTGACATCTCTTCATCTCGCAAAGAATTCTCTGTGAAAACACGAGACAAAGGGCTGATCTTTGAATAGGAAAAGAGTGGATCCGCAGGATCCCAAATGAATTGGCTTATTCAAAAAAGCCTTGTTCTTTGGAAGATCTATCTCGTGCTCGGTAATCGTATGGTTCCACTGCAAGAATGCCGAATCATTCTCTTGAAGCTCATCCTTTTCATCATAAATGATCCGCTTGTTCCGAAATGACCCGCCCAATAGGAAATCCCAATTCATTTGGCCTTCGATACAATCAAATAGAAAGCCCCAAGGCGCCATATCCTAGAGCCCAAACTATGTGATTGAATAAATCCTCCTCTATCTGCTATGGGTCGAGTAGTCCTTCTCCTTCCCTTCTTCAAACTCCGATTCAGTATTTTCATAGAGATTTCTCGATCAACGATAGAAGAAGATCCATTTTGCATCATATATAAGGATTCCCCGGCTCGGACCAAGAAGCAATGTCACTCGATCATTATCAAACCGACCACAATCTTTTTCTCGTCTCGTGAGGATCCCACCGAGCGCCTTCTACTTCTAATAGGCCATGAACTAGATCAAAATCATTCTCAACGAACCCATAAGAAGTGATCCCATTTTTTCATCGGGTCCGGTAGAGACCAAAGGTCTTGAGCGACCGATCCCAGAACAACTCAAAAGATAAAGAAGTATCGTTAATTTCTTCATGCTCGCTCCAAGCTCAAGTACCATTTGTACAAATAAGAATCCCTTCGTTACATGATTTCTTCTTCATATAGATAGATATAGGATCTAAGGGCAATTACTTAGAAGTACATTTTGTACAAATGTTCTTCCTATCTCGATAAAAAGGATCCCATGATCCCGAACCGATCTTACCCGGGATCGCAAATCCCAAGTTTGTCTATGAAGAGCGATCTAATTGTATTAGTGTCTATAATTGATTTCTTCGTGTAATACTAATCGATAGGGCCTCATTGGTAAGTGCTACAAGATCTCGTGCATTGGAACCCACGGTTATGGACCCGAATCCATTAGTATGGAACATTTTCTTTTCCAAGTGAAATCCCTAGTATATGAAAGAGTGAAAAGTGCTTTCGTTGTTGTGGAATAAGAAGCCTTCAGATCTTAATACATGTATTTAATTTATTCGGGCTATTAGAGTGGGATCCACTTTTGGGGAATATGAGTCAAGCAATAACAAGAATATTTCTAGTGGAACATCTTTCACAATCCTTGGAGAGATAGTTCACTAATAGACCAAGGGATAAGTAATTCGCCTCATTCACATCCAGATCATGAATGTTTGGAATCCATATTATGCAAGGAGACATTGCTTTTGCTAGTTCGAATTGAAGGGTGATATAAAATCGGTCTATTTCGACATCATATCCATAGTTAACGATTCATCATAGTTAGAAGCTCCATCCGTATCAAGGTCACGATCAATAGCGCCACTATTATCAATAGCGCCACTAGCATCAATATCGCCACTAGCATCAATATCGTCACTATCATCAATATCGATATCATCAATAAGAAAACCTTTAAGCTTGTTATCCAGAACTTGTTCGTAAATACCGTAATGAAAGGAACATAGGAGTTTGTCGCTAGGTATTTGAACAAATAGGATCATCCGGTTCCTATAGAACCTATCACTAAAATACCCCTAGAGGGAGATAGGCTAAGCAGAGCGAAAAGGGTTTTCCACGAGACGGAAATGAAAACTATTAGCCCCACACGAAGTTTGTGAATAAGTGATTGTCCGATAATGAGCAAGGAATATCCGCCTTTCTCGCTAAACAGATGTATTGAACTCATAATTCATTAGATACTTTTTATGAATGTCAACTAAGTATCGTAAGTAAATTGGTCCCGTTGTTCAATCATTTGATAACCGAGTCATTCTTTGATAAATGATCACTATGAGTCGACTCAATAGAATTTGATCAATCCTTTTTTCGTCGTTAAGGTGGAGAATCGAACCAAGAATTCTCTTTCTTTATCATCAATCGAATCACCGTCATGACCCAGATTCTATTTTCTCATCAATCCAATCACCGCACACTTTTTTTTTTTTCTTATCAATGAATAGATTTCTTTACTTGTATGACTTAGATGTCTCGTATTTCTAAAAAATGATTCGATTGATGGGATTTGGTATGATACTTATGAGATCGATGATATCGATAAGATTGATATTCAAATATTTCTTCTTAGAACATATTGATTTGACCCCATAAGCGGGACCACCACCCCATAGCATGTTGCCGCCAAAAGCGTAACCCCAGATTTCTTCTAGAGAATCTCCTAATTGTTCCAGAGCAACTAGAAAGAGATTCTTTAACCGTAAAGAATTCGATTCAGATGTAGGATACCTATCCGTAAGTTTTCGCAACTCAATCATGTATGATGGAATCATCAAAGATTTGACCTTTTCGAACTCGTCTCAGAACTCACTATAGGCTCTGGAAACAAAGAGAAGATGTGTACGAACGAGATATCTAGCAACAAGAAGAAGGAAAAGGATTGAATAGAGGAACTCCTAAACATTTGGCGATCTCGGATGTGTCGATATCAATGGTGACTCATTATTTCGATGAATCATTTCTTCGCATGTAAGAAAATTATGTAAACACTTACTCGAAATCTCACTTATCGATTCCATTGTGGAAGACACAATTTTTCTCAAGAATTCGCCATGATATATCCGATCCATGCATAATATCATGAAAAATGGATACAAATTTTGATCGCTACTTAGTATCGGCAATAGGTCCGAAAAGTATCTAAAAATATCAAATTTAGATATTTGTACCGTCAAGTAAGGAACCATGGCATATATGTTTGGAATAGATTCCGTTTTGAGAGAGTTGAAAAGCACTATCTCGTTAAAAGGTTCTATACATCCACCCTTTCTCAACGCATTTCTTTAGACAAAGACTCGCTTTTTTCGCTTTGATGGTAAATATTTCTCGTAACATGGAGTGTAAATCAAACCCATGTTTGAATTGAAATTGAGATATCGATGCAAGTTCTTCTCTTCAATCGATGGATTCATATCCGAAAGAGGTTGACAATAAGTTCTTTCAAAATTGACTATTTGTCCTCTCGTTAGAGGTGTTCGAAATGTCTCGCAATCGAGTAAATAGCTCTACGAACTAATGGATCGGATCGAATTGCAAACCGGAAAGATTTGTACAAGTTATACCTTTCGTCACCACTTTGTAGAAAATCATTAGATATGAATATGTTAGATACCGCGACTCGATTGGTGAAGGTGAAATAGTATCTCTCCCCAAAAAAGCATGTTTTTTTTTACCACCGCACAAAGAAAATATTTTGTTGCGAATGAACAAGATATTGAGGAATTGTCCATACGTAAAATCATAATTATTGATACGGGCCTTTTCCACATAAAAGGGAATCTTTTGTTACAATAGAAGCGAAGTGATGTGGATTATTCAAGAATCAAGTCGATTTGCTTTATAAAAAGAAGATATCAATGAACTTCTATGAAATGGTTTCACGGATTCACCAATTGTCTTGATCGTGGGATATCATTGAGAAATAGGAATCCATGTTATCAAAAGATTTCCTGCGATTATTTCTAGTATGGAATGAGTCAATCATCCACTTTGGTATCTTATTGACCAAAAATGGTGATATTGTTCCTCCATTGATCAAGAATTTCGGTTTTTGAGAAGTATTATGATCATCCAATAAGAAAGGTTTCAATTTTTTCAAATGAACGATTTGAAGACCTATTGATTCTAACAACTGATTGCAAAGTTGATCATTCGGACCTTTCAATTCATAGATGTGGATCTCGCACCTATGAATGGGGATATTCCGAAACTCACAAAGAAAAAAGGAAGTGAGTTAGACAAAAGAGAAGCAACTTGGACAAAAGAGAAGTAACTTGGACAAAAGAAACGAAGTGACTTAGACAAATCTTTTTGTCGATAACCTCGCACCAATCAATCGAATATTGATTAATACGTAATCGATCGAACACTACTTGAAAACGGCTCTTCCGCTCGAAACGAAATGTTCCAAATGCTCCGGAAATTCTTGCTCCCATTGGACCATTTGTATCTATATGCATTAGATCCCGATTCATGGATCTCTCGGTCCGAGAAATCAAAATAAGAGGATCGAACCATTTCTTCCGACTCTTTTTCAAATTCGATAAATGTTGGTTGATCGTATATTTCATTATAGTTCTATGATTCAGTGTATCATTTCCTATTTGATCCCTTTGAATTCCATATTCGGTTGCGATCGGATCGATTCTTTTAATGAATCGATTCAATACATTTCTTATGTACCCATAGGTGCTATATTGATTTGAATCGATTTCGGATCAATCTATCTTGATTGACCGCCTCCATTATGTTGTTGCTAGCAAATACCACTATTTTTGGTTTTGGATCTTCCAAATCATTCCGCAGAGATCCGGACCCATTTTTTCTCGATCCTTCAATAAAAGATTCATTTTCTTCATAAAAATAGGAGGTAGAGCCGATAAAGATTTCTTTTTCGATTCATCCTCGAGTTGAATACCTCATTCAAGAATTGTTTTTGATCCAATCCGTAGGAATCAATAGAAAAGGCAAATCCTTTATAATACACCGATCCGCTCGGTTATTGATAGAGTGAATAGATCGCCATTTCTTGAAATCTCTTCCGATTCAAAATCGTGGTGTAACGTGTATCCCTCCTGCTCGGTCATGGAATAGATGAAATAAATCAAAAATGGATTTTTGTTCAAGAATGAAATCTTATTGAATCGCCAGTTCATCCTTCTGAACCATATCACATCCCGGATCCGATGAAATAGGATGAATTGAGACGGTATTTTGTAAATACGTAATTATCTTGAATATATTAACTATTTCTTTATTTTCCGATCGCTGGAAGGGACAAAAGAAACATCTTGTTCTTTCTTCAACAATTTCGATCTCTAGTGGACCTCTCAAGTAGGGTTCGAACCTGATGAAGTTCGACCATCTATCGAGAAAAAGAACGAATGGATCTTGTAGGATTCCCAAGAAATTCTTCGATTTCTTCCTAAGCAGATGATTATTCATCCGCTTCTCACATTCCGTGAATAGCCGGGACATTGAGGAATATCCAGAAAGGCACTTAGGAATCGGTCCGATTCTATCTCCGCTCGTTCCGCTTGAAGAAAGGAAGGATCCCAAAGAATCGATCTTTCTTTTAGTTGTTGAATCTCTTTGATTGATCAATGTGATATTCAATCCTCATTACTAATGGAATCAAACGATCTCGGATTGATCAAGATCCTTTCAATTGGCGAGAATCCGCTACTTGAACGAAACTAGATCTTGTGGAATCATATTGAATATTTGACGATACATTCGTACCTTGCTAAAAAATCGATCCTCGCTTACCAACCATACATTGTCTAACCAAATCCAATTCTCTCGATATGTTCCTCAAAAATCCGATTCGTGTGGATTCTTCCCCCAACTAACGAAGAGATCTTGGCGGAATTGCCACATATGAAATTGAGCACAATTTTGCAAAGAAATAGCCCACTTGCCTCTCGAGAAGAGATGGGAAACATGCTCAATATCATTTGATTGAATAGTTGACCCAACTCCTTGTTGTTTGAAGAAACCCTCCACTTCAATTGGTATTTTTTCACTAAAAGCAAACATGAGATAACAAATCCATCTTTCACTAAGATTTCGAATAGTCATCCCGAGTTCAAGTTGATTATGTTTCGCCTCTTACTGGAGAAAGACGATCAAACAATTCCCAATCATGGTCCTTGCAGATCGAATCATCCATATAATATACAAAAGAAACTCCAGATATTTGATATCTTCTCTTTGAATGAGATCTCAATTCCAATGACGGTTTCATTAGATATCTTACAACTAGAATCCTCTTTTTCCGATCCAGTTCCTCCACCACCGCGAACCCCGTTAGATTCGTGCATGATACACTTTTTAGTTATTGGGAGAACCCAAGTACTCTCTTTCGGATCCAGAAACAGCTCTCGAGATCTTTTTCCTTTTGGAAGATATATGAGCGAAACAATCAACCTATTGATATTGGAAGACCCAAAAGATTCTTCCAATGTATCATTTCGGGTCCAATGGAATTCATAGGTATAGGAAGAAGCCCCTCAAATAGAGATTTTTTCTTTCGACCATATTTCGATTGTTAATACGATATATAAGGACCGCTACTACAAATAGTACTACACCCTTGATCGTGAAATATCGATTGCTTGTTGAACCCCGTGAATTGCGTGAAAGTAGGATACTCCAAATTCGGGGTCCAAGAGTTTTATAAAACGTTCTTGGTGGAAAAAATGTGAATGAAAGATCCCATTGAATTGAATTGGGTCCATGAATCTAAGAAATAGTGAGAATTCTTGATCTCTCTCAATATCTCTCAATTCAAAATCCAGATTTGAATTGATGTCCTTTCATTGATTCCTCCTAAATTGCATTGATTTATCCTAAAGATTTCATTTCAATTGGAATTTTGTTATTCACCATGTACGAGGATCCCCGCTAAGCATCCATGGTGAATGGTTAAAGCGCCTAACTCATAATTGGCGAATTCGAGGTTCAATTCCTACTTGGATGCACGCCTAATGGGACCCTCCAATAAGTCTATTGGAATTGGCTCGTATCAATGGAATCTCATCATCTATACATAACGAATTGGTGTGGTATATTCATATCATAACATATGAACAAGAAGAACTAGCATTCTTATTGAGACTCGAACTCATAGGGAAGAAAATAGATTTATGGATGGAATCAAATATGTAGTAGTTACGCATAAAAGTATTCGGTTATTGGTGAAAATCAATATACTTCTAATGTCTAATCAGATCAACTAGGATGTAAATAAAGCATTGGGTCGAACTCTTCTTTGGTGTCAAGGTAATAGCTATGAATAGTCATCGACTCCGGAAAGGGTAGAAGAATGGGACCTATTATGGGACATACAATGCATTACAGGTATGATCATTACGCTTCAACCGGTTATTCTATTCCACCTCTTAGAACGAAAAGAACTTAAATCAAAATACTTAATAGCATGGCGATACATTTATACAAAACTTCTACCCCGCACACATAATGGAGCCGTAGACAGTCAAGTGAAATCCAATCCAGAAATAATTTGATCTATGGACAAGATCGTTGTGGTAAAGGTCATAATGCCGAGGAATCATTACCGCAAGGCATAGAGGGGAGGTCATAAGCGTCTATACCGTAAAATTGATTTTCACGAAATGAAAAAGACATATATGGTAGAATGTAACCATAGAATACGACCCTAATCGAAATGCATACATTTGTCTCATACACTATGGGGATGGTGAGAAGAGATATATTTTACATCCCGTAGGGGCTATAATTGGAGATACCATTGTTTTCGCACGAAGTTCCTATAAAATGGGAAATGCCCTACCTTTGAGTGCGGTTTGAACTATTGATTTACGTAATTGAAGGAACCAATTAGGTTTACGATTTAAACCTAAAAATCGATCATCGATCCAATTTGAGTACCTCTACAGATAGACCTCAACGTAAAACCAAGAGTAACAAGCAGCAAGTGATTGAGTTCAGAGTTCCTCATATAAAATTATTGACTCTAGAGATATAGTAATATGGAGAAGACAAAATTGTTTCAAGCAATCGATGTAACCGTAAGCGCCTTGTTTCAAAGAGAGGAGGACGGGTTATTCACATTTCATTTGATGGTCGAGGCGAATTGAAAGCTAAGCAGTGGTAATTCTAAAGATTCCCGGGAAAATAGAGATGTCTCCTACGTTACCCATAATATGTGGAAGTATCGACGTAATTTCATAGAGTCATTCGATTCGAATGCTACATGAAGAACATAAGCCGATGACTGAACGGAAGACCTAGGATGTAGAAGATCATAACATGAGTGGTTCGACGATTTGGATTCCTATATATCCACTCATGTGGTACTTCATTGTACAATATATATAAGAATTATACGATAAGAATTATACGAATCCATATGTATAGATATCATCATCTACATCCGTAAAGCCGTATGCTTTGGAAGAAGCTTGTACAGCTTTGGGAAGGGTTTTGATTGATCGATCAAAAGAAGAATCTACTTCAACCGATATGCCCTTAGGCACAGCCATACATAACATAGAAATCACACTTGGAAGGGTGGACAATTAGCTAAAGCAATGGGTGTCTATAAACCGATTGCAAAGGAGGGAAATCGCCACATTAAAATTACCTTCCGGAGAGGTCCGCTTGATATCCAAAACCGCCAAAGAACAATGGATTGTGGGGAATGTTGGGGTGAACCAGAAAAGTTTGGGTAGAGCCGGATCTAAATGTTGGCTAGGTAAGCGCCCTGTAGTAAGAGGAGTAGTTATGAACCAGAGACCATCCCCATGGGGGTGGTGAAGGAGGGCTCCAATTGGTAGAAAAGAACCCGCAACCCCTTGGGGTTATCCTCGCACTTGGAAGAAGAAGTAGAAAAGGAATAAATATAGTGATAATTTGATTCTTCGTCGACGGAGTAAATAAGAGAGATTATTTCTTTCTTCGTCTTTACAAAAACAAAAAATATATTTTAAAAGAATTAAAAGAAAATGGGCGAACGACGGAATTGAACTCCCGCATGGTGGATTCACAATCCACCGCCTTGATCCACTTGGCTACATCCGCCCCTACAATTACTATACTCTATAGTATTTTTTTACTTGTTTAAATATTTCAAATACAAATTGCAACGATTTCTATCAGTCATCATTCTTTTTTTATCTTATTTCGAGATCCAATATATAGAAAATTCCAATCTATATCTTTTATTTTTACCCTAAAATAAAAACTTTACAAAAGTTTGGTAAGAGTTTTTTACTTATTTTTATATTTTATATAAAATATAAAAAAGGTAAAGAAAAGAAAGACCACTAAATCGAAATAAAGGAGCAATACCAACACTCTTGCTAGAACAAGAAAGTGGTTATTGCTCCTTTATTTTCAAAAACTCGTATACACTAAAACCAAAGTCTTATCCATTTGTAGATGGAGCTTCAATAGCAGCTAGGTCTAGAGGGAAGTTATGAGCATTACGCTCATGCATAACTTCCATACCAAGGTTAGCACGGTTAATAATATCACCTAGGTATTAATTACACGACCTTGACTATCAACTACGGATTGGTTAAAATTGAAACCGTTTAGGTTGAAAGCCATAGTGCTAATACCTAAAGCGGTGAACCAGATACCTACTATGTGCCAAGCAAACTAAGAAGAAATGTAAAGAACGAGAATTGTTGAAACTAGCATATTGGAAGATCAATCGCCAAAATAACCATGAGCAGCCACGATATTATAAGTTTCTTCCTCTTGACCGAATCAGAACCTTCATTAGCAGATTCATTTTCGTGGTTTCCGATCAAACTAGAGGTTACCAAGGAACCATGCATAGCATCGAATAGGAGCCGCCGAATACACCAGCTACGCCTAACATGTGAAACGGATGCATAAGGATGTTGTGTTCACCGAATACAATCATGAAGTTGAAAGTACCAGAGATTCCTAGGGGCATACCATCGAAAAACTTCCTTGACCAATTGGATAGATCAAGAAAACAAATAGCAAATGCAAACAGAGCTGAATATGCAACAATGATCCAAGGGCGATACCAGACGGAAACTAAGTTCCCACTCACGACCCATGTAACAAGCTACACCAAGTAAGAAGTGTAAAACAATTAACTCATAAGGACCGCCATTGTATAACCATTCATCAACAGATGCCGCTTCCCAGATCGGGTAAAAGTGCAAACCTATAGCTGTAAGTAGGAATAATGGCATCGAAATAATATTGTTTCCGTAAAGTAGAGATCCGAAACAGTTCACGAATACCATCAATATCTACCGGAGGAGCAAGAATGAAGGTGATAATAAATACGAAGTTGCGGTCAATAAGGTAGGATCATCAAAACACCAAACCATCCGATGTAAAGACGGTTTTCGGTGCTAGTTATCCAGCATGAAGCGACCCATAGGCTTTCGCCGCGTCTCTCTAAAATTGCGTCATGGTAAAATCTTGGTTTATTTAATCATCGGGGACTCCTAAACGCACAAATTATCTAGAACTAGATAATTGAAGGCTTGTTATTCAACAAGATAACATGACTTATATACCCGTGTCAACCAATATCAAATAGAAAATAGAAAATATACATCTAGGATCGTATCTAGATTTATCATTTTTTTCTTATTCTTAAGTTAGAAAAAGAAAATACTGATTGATATACATATGATATATATCCAAATCATTCCTATCTTCTATTAGGAATAGCGTTTTATAATAAATAGGAATAGCGTTTCGATATGATACTAAAATGGGTTGCCGGGACTCGAACCCGGAACTAGTCGGATGGAGTAGATAATTTCCTTGTTTCAATTAAATAAATTGAAATTTAAAAGAAAAAAAATCCTCCCCAAACCGTGCTTGCATTTTCATTGCACACGGCTTTCTATGTATCCATCTAAAACCCCTGTTTATTCCCTAAACAGACTCTAAAAAAGCGGAATACTCGGCCAATCCCTCTTATTCTTATCGCTGAACATTTAATACTAGAAATGAATAAATTCGTTTGTTATCTCTTCATCATTTCGTAAAATTACCATTTTTATTGTAATTGATAATTGAATTTACATAATTTCATAACCAATCATGAATGATTGACCCGAGCATTGATACAAATAATATTCAAATACCAAATTCGTCCCTATAGACCTTTTCGATAGCAAAAACCTCTTGGGAAGATCAAAGAAAAACATGTTCTTTTTCCGCTTCAGAAAGAATTCTTCCAAAATTCGAACCTAATTTTTTCAAAAAGCACGGACAAGTACTTTTGTGTTTACGAGCCAAAGTTTTAACACAAGAAAACCAAGTATATATTTTATTCGATACAAGCTTTTTTTTTTTGAAGATCCACTGTGATAATGAGAAAGATTTGGATATCCGCACAAATCGGTCAATAATATCGAATCGGGAATCGCCCACGCCGGCTTACTAATGGGATGCCCTAATGTGTTACAAAATTTCGCCTTAGACAATGATCCAATGAGCGAAATAATTGGAATTCTTGTATCCAACGTCTTCACAAAGATTATCTATTAGAAATGAATTTTCTAGCATTTGACTCGCACTAATGAAGGATTTAATCGCACACTTGAAAGATAGCCCGAAAGTCGAGAGAATATTTAGATAATTGATTTATACGGACTCTTCCCGATTGAGACCACGGTAAAAATAATATTGCCATAAATCGACAAAGTAATATTTCCACTTATTGATCGAAGAGACGATCCTTTGAGGCCAAAATTGACTTTCCTTGATACCTAATAAAATGTATGAAAGGGTCTTTGAACAACCATAGGTTGTTCGAAAATCATTATAAAGACTTCGCTAAGATACTTTATTTTTCCATAGAAAAAATTCGTTCAAGAAAGACCCCGAAGATGTTGATCGTAAATGAGAAGATTGATTACGGAGAAAAGGAAAATGGATTCGTATTCACATGTATGAGAATTATATAGGAACAAGAATAATCTTGGATTAAAAATCGAAATAGATTTCTTTGGAGTAATAAAACTCTTCAAATTACAATACTGAGAGAGAGAACCGTAATAAATGCAAAGAAGAAGCATCTTTACCCAAGAGCGAAGGGCTTGAACTAAGATTTCTAGATGGATGGGATGAGGTATTAGTGCCTCTAACACATAATTTAAATGTGAGAATTTGTCCTCTAAAAAGGAAATATTGAATGAATTGATTGTAAATTATGAGATTTTGCGACTTCGCCTTGTGAGTAAGATATTAATCGTAAGGAAAATGGAATTTCCACAATGACCGCAAATCCTACCGCTATCATTTGAGAATATAAATTATTGTTGTGCCCAAAACCGGATTTTGGTTGGAATCATTAGCGTAACTAATCAAACGATTCTCGTTGATCCATTCAAGAATTAAACGTTTCACAATTAGTGAACTGAATTTATTACCATAACCCCGATTTTCAAAAAAATCATCGATTTATTTAAACCATGCTCATGAGCAAGTGCATAAATATACTCCCGAAAAATAAGTGGGTATAGGAAATCGTGTCACGGGATCTATTTAGTTCTAAATATACTTGAAATTCCTCCATTTCAAATTCGATTTGAACCAAAGATAGGGATCTATTCGGTTATTAAATGATACATAGTGCGATATGATCAAAACAAGGTATTATAGTAAGAAAAGAATAGATACCTCTGAGACAAAGTGATTCATCAACGGATTCTCTATCCTATCTTTTGCCATCTAATTGATTTATGTTCGTTATAGGATAAGAAGACGGTTAGAAATCCTTTATTTTTCAACCCAATCGCTCTTTTGATTTTGGAAAAAATATCTTTTCTTTATCAATATATCGCTTCTTCTACACATTCATGGCTAACCCATAAAGGGAATGCCTAATAATTAGGACTCATAAAAAATCGATAATTTACTCATGAGAAAAACCTTTACCACATTAGGCACTAATTTATTTTTAACGTTTAATTAGATCGGTAATCATTCAAATTGAGAACGAAGCTCGTTCCTTTTGTTTCCCTATAATTGGGGCCGTAGAGCTCTATCCATTTATTCACTCGACCCAACTTTGAATTCAATTCATTTTTTTGTTCCGCACCAAAAATTCAAAACGGAATGATCCGGAAAAAAGGATTCTTAGAATTCTCCATTGCTACGACATGCTCTTTTTCCATCCCTCCTTTCAGGATCATCGTGGTCTTACAAACTCTACCGATGGTCCGAACGAATCCCTTTCTTCATACAAATGTGTAAAAGATGCCATCGCACTTAAAAGCCGAGTACTCTACCGTTGAGTTAGCAACCGAAAAAAATTAGAATATGTAGATACAATCGAATAAAAAATGGAATTGCACTAGGCAATCAAAACACGAAATTAGCAAAAATTGGAATAAAAAAGACACGAAATTCTCAGATAAAACCATAGAAATAGAATAAGTGAAAATTTATGACCGCCTCTGTCTTATTCATTCCGGTGTTATCCATTTTTTTGTTTCAATACAATTACAATAAAAAACTTATTGTATCACAACAAATTCAAAGAAAGAACCCATTATTTGAATGAAGTGAAGTGCCAAACGAGGATAAATGGATCTATTTATCTATGATCGAATTATATTTGTTCAAACACTGTTGTCAATATGATTGTAAATTTTGAATATAAATGTTGAGAGTTGAAAAAGAATAAAGAATATAAAAAGCCTACAAAAATACAATGAAAAAATAGAATTCATTTTTTATTTTTTATTAATTATTATTAATATTTTCTCTTTTTATATGTTATATGTTATTTTATCTTTTTTATCTTATTTTATGTTGTTTTGTAAATGTTTAAATGCTATTACTTCATTTATTCACTTGATCTTTTTCTCTCTATTTTCTCTCAATAAAATTGGCTCAATAAAATCGGGTTTTGTTGTTATAGAACACGGTATTCTATATTTTATAGTAGCAATATTCTATAGTAGCAAAGGAATAAGAAATACGAATAATAAATTTTTAAAAAAGAAAAGTCTGAATAGACCAAAAGAGGGGGGAGGAAATAATAAAGAAAAATTTATACAAAGCTAGATATGAATCATCCACACCCTCTTTTTTGGATTTCATTAAGTGAATTTTGTTTGATTAAGAGTAAGTTCTGTAAAAACCCCCGCCTTCTTTAAAATATCATGAACATTGTTGTGGGTTGAGCTCCTTTTCAAGGAAATAGAGAATGGCGGAACATTTAAATAGGTTTGATAATTTATCGGATCATAAAACCCACTTTTCAAGATCTCTTCCTCTCTTCGGATCGAACATCAATTGCAACGATTCGATAAACGGCTCATTGGGATAGATGTAGTTAAATAATACCCCCTAGAAACGATAAGAAGTTTTCTCCTCGTACGGCTCGAGAAAAAAATGATTAATTTAAAGTTATGTCTATGTATGGAATTATAATGTATGGAATTAGCATGTCAAAAAGATCCATAAACCAGCAAATCAATTAGACATTTAACCTCGTCTTTTTTTTCCAAAAAAAAAAAGAAGAAAAAGCATTCGTACTCTCATAACTCAAGTCAAATAACTCTCAAAATGCTCAAAAAAAACCTTAGGCATTCTTTTATTGAGTGGTCTCTAACCCCTTTTTTGTTTGTCTCGCTTAGAATCTATTTCGATTCTTCATTTTAATCTAGTTGTTGAGAAAATGGAAAAGGGTATTTCCTTGTTCTAGGATCTTTTATCTTTGCCTTGAATCATTGGGTTTAAACATTACTTTACGATATTAAATCATTTCAAAAATGGCAAGAACATGCCCTTTTTCTCTTTTTTTTTTTCTATCAAAGAATCATATGAACGATTAATTCCCGGATGATACACTTTTGATCGAAAGAGTTTTACCAATTCCAACAACTTTTCTTTTTGATTTGAAAATAGTTTGAATCGGATCCTTTCGATTTCTATATCACAAATAGACTTATGAAGTTGTTCCAACTTATTGATTTCCATTAACTAACCCTAGATCCTTGCCCCTGAAAAATGGATGTTTCTCTTCGAGCTCCATCCTGTACTATTTACATTACAACCCAACAAAAAGATGGATTATAATAGAACAAAGGACAAAAAGCACCTTCATTTCTACATAACGGAAAGTGGTGGGTTTTGACATCCACAGCTGATCATGTCCTTCAAGTCACACGTTGCTTTCTACCACATCGTTTCAAACGAAGTTTTACCATAACATTCCTCTAGTTTGGAGCATTGATTCAATTATGGAATCATGAATAGTCATTGGTTCATCGATACATAGTAATCTATCTATACTTTCTATATGAAATCAATTTCCTTCTATATGCTATATGAAATAAATAAATAATTTAGGAAGAAAAGCCTCAATAAGAATTCAAACTACCCCATATTGTATGATTGTTCGAATGCAATATTTTTTATTTTTTAAACTTTTATTATACTTTTCTATTCTAATTAAACTTTTCGATTCTAATAAAAAATAAAATAAAGAATATCATTAATAATAATATTACGAAAATACTAATAATATCACGAATATTATAAATAACACAAATAAACTAATCTTTTGATTCTACGTGCATCTTCAAATAACCCGATAGATCAAATAACTCGGTAGAATAGATCCAGCAATCTCACAGCTTGTTCGAGTGCCAATCTTAAGAAATCATTAAAAATCAAAAGCAAGAATCACATTTTCTCCAATACTTGACTGTTAGAAAGAAGGTTATTAAAACAAAAAAGAGCAATTTAGATTCGGATATGGTTATTCGATATATAAATAGAGTATGCTCGGGATGGAAGGATTCGAACCTCCGCATAGTGGGACCAAAACCCGTTGCCTTACCACTTGGCCACGCCCATTTAGATTTCTATTTGAAACTACTAAACACTAATATGGTATTCCTTGTTCGTCAATTCCAGCCCAAATAGCTATAGCCATGGAATAGATTCTTGTTACGATTTTTGCACGTATGGATAGAGAATTAAATCGAATTTATTGATCATTACATAGAATTCAATTAAGATATTGTATGAAAGTATGATTTCTTCTATTCTCTTGTAAGAATTGAAGGCTTTTTGATTGGGTGAGTTCAAAGAAGTTTAGTCGCCTTATTTTCCTTTCTTCATTTTTTTCCTTATATCAAAAAGCATATTAATAACTCAATCAAAATTATCTCCAAGAACAAAATTTTGTTATGCTTAATATCTTTAATTTGATCTCAGATCTGTTTTAATTTCGCCTTTTTTCGAGTAGTTTTTATTCGCCAAATTGCCCGAGGCCTATGCTTTTTGAATCCAATCGTAGATTTTATGCCGAGAATACTGTTCTCTTTTTCTCTTGGCCTTTGTTTGGCAAGTCAGTAAGTTTTCGATGAGATCCTTAATATCTGTCCTAGAAAAATTCATGAGTGATTCAAGAAAAAAAATTCTAACAATTGAAAAGATCGATAAGTCTTACACTATGAACGAACCCTCAATTCAAAGATTGAAATTCTTGGATAGCCTCGATAAATCGGGATCATCCCATTTCCTCATTCGACCCTTTTCGCCAAGAACCCTATTTAGATTAGAGTCCGCCACAATATATAATTGTTGGTATGAAAGAATTTTTTGTAATGAAAACTCAACTCTTATTACAAGTGAATTTCTGAAAATTCTTTCTTGATTTCTAGAAATTCTAGAAATCACTTTATTTCTTGGTGTCAAAATCAAAACAAAATAGGATATGTGGTATAAAACGGGAATCTATTCTCTTCTTTTTCCAAAAAATGCTCTTGGAGATTGTGTAATGCTTACTCTTAAACTCTTTGTTTACACCGTAGTAATATTCTTTGTTTCTCTCTTCATCTTCTGATTCCTATCTAATGATCCGGACGTAATCCTCGACGCGAAGAATAAAAAGGAGAGTTCCTTGCTTCATTTTTAGAAATGGTATTAGGATTTGATCTATTCCACTACCAAAACCGAAACGGAAAGAGAGGGATTCGAACCCTCAGACGAATAACTCGCACAACGGATTAGCAATCCGACGCTTTAGTCCACTCACCATCTCTCCTAATTGAGAAAAGATAATTACTATGTTACAAAGACGCAAAAAGAAAGGCTTGAAAAAGCCCTTTTACTTTGTTATATAGATTATTATTTATCTATATAGAGTATTATTAATCCATAGATATATAGATTCTAAATTTTATTATTATTAGATAGATTGATTATATAGCTATATCCAACTTTTCTATAGAGATATAGAACTTTTATCAAGAATTCCATTTCATTTATATTATATTCTATATCATTTATATTTTTAAATAAAACAATGGCTCTAAAGAAATATCTCAAATAACAAAAAAGAAAGAATATCTCTTTGATTTCGCAGAAAAGGGACTTTTCAATTTCCAATTTCCACGGACCGGCTCAGGCAAGATCCTACGGCTCATTTTTTTTATTTTCAACTCAAATAACTCATTTTTCTATGATTCTGCGATCCGCTTGTTGTAACAAAAAATCTTGTTATTGCAT